>NC_066343.1:44027432-44053377 GCF_022539315.1 Serinus canaria
GAGACAAATGCCAGGAACAGACATAAATTTCCCTGGGGTAGAAGATGAAATATTGAAGAAAATCAGGATCATGTCAGACCAGGTGATTGAGAAATTAGAACTTCTGAAGACTGACACAGCTTTACAGTCAGATTAATTCCAACAAAAAACAGTGAATGAAGGATGGGGTAAAGAAATGATGGAAATCTTTAGATTGTGTTTTGGTTCGGCAAAACTGGGATAAAATAGTTCACAGAAAGTTCAGGAACTGTTGAACCAAGTATCTCAGGACCTGCAGGATCAGTGTTCATGACTGTGACTCCACCCTAGAGGGACAGAAATTAGGGGAGACTTCAAAGGTTTTCCTGGTAACCACGGAAGTCACCATCTGCCTGTTTGCTCACTTTTATGTGCCTGGCACTTGAGATCTGCTGGCAGCCATTTCAGTGTGGCTCCAATGACAGGGTGGGCCAGCAACTTCACATTTGGGGTGTCAGAAAGAACTGTGTTCCCTCTACCCTTTAAATCAACATTGTAAATGTGTCAACATCACCCGTAGGAAGCATTAGAAAGTGCTATTTTAAAGTGTTTAGAAGGCAGCTTGGATTTTTTCCATTTGAGCTTTGTGTAAATAAGGGTTTTCTACAACCTGGGGCTCCTGTGAGAGGCACCCAGCCATCACAATGGGAAAACACATGCTGGAAAATACACAGCAAAGCCAGAACCAGTGAAAACTACTTTATTTGCCATGTATGCATCTAGATCAAATTCAGCAGTAAAACAGTAGCCAAACCTTGCTAGAAAATAGCTGTAATGGGATACATTTCATGCTGTATTTTGGCATTTAGTGTTTGTAACATTCTGTGCTGAAGGAGAATAAAGGGGTGGAACAGTCTATGTGACTGAGAAGATGTCAGATTAAAAGAGATGGAGCAAATTAGAGATTGTTAGGAAGCTTTGATTACTTAGAACTCAGAAAATTACCCTCCAGTTATTTGTTTGACTGCTGCTTATGCCACCAGTGTGTTTGCTTAGGTCTAAAAGACTTGCACACAAAAACCCTAAACTCAAGTTAATGGGACTGACATGCTGCAAGAGACCAGATAATTAATGTCAGGGGTTTGGGTGGAGAAGGACAGGACTGCTCCAGTCATTTGTTTTGTCCCACTCATTTATTAACCATTGTGTGAAACAGCTGTAATTCTTTAGCAACATGTAAACAAGATTTCTGCCAATTATTAGCAAAGAATCTCACACCACTGATTGTTGCTCTGTGTCTTAGTCTGCAAGGTCTGTCTCAGACACCATCCTAAGGAGTAGATGCTGTTCATGGCTGTGCTTGGAGTAAGAAAATATCCCAGCCTTATGATCTAAGTAACTGTGAAGTTTCCATTTTGCCAGGGCACTCAAAATTCCTGATATTATAAGATTTCAGTAAATTCTTTCGTCACACTTAATTATTTTTTATGTAAAAGGCAATATAAATGTAGGCTGTTCATGGCAGTGCAAAGTCTCACACGGTGGATTCCCATTATAGCGACAAAAGCCTTTTCATTTCTTGTCTCATTTCAGTAGAGGTGTTATGAAATGTCTACAACCCATTGGAATGACAATGTCTAGGTGTTCAACAAAATCTCTTAAGATCAAATTTTTCTAACCTGGATTATTATACAGGGCTTTCATCTTGCACAAATAAGTAGTTGCCTGCACAACAACCAAATTGCCTTATGTAAATCTGCAAATAGCCAGCCAGCTTCCCTCTCTGCACATAACCTATGCATGCAAATAAGTCTTTTGAGAATAGCTCTATTTTCACTTCTACATATATATACACAAGAACAGTCAGATTCTTGCTCATATCATCTAAGATTGTTGATCAAATACTAAAAGTTACAGGGTTTTTTTTTCATTTACAAACACAACCAAAGCCTGAGATTGTGTATATAACTGTATATCACTTTCACTGGAAGCAGGAAGCTTCAAAAGGAACTGCTGCCAACAGGACAACAAAGCTCATGATTTTAACCTTTGACCTGCAGTCTGTAAGTCAAAGATCAAAGTTCCCTAGTTCCAAAGTTGTTTGCATACAGTCATTCAACACAACACATGCTTTCAAGGAATTTCTTTGTAAATACAACTATAATGTGCAAAACCCAGCAAAACAAAACAGTCACGTATGTTCATGTTGATTGAAGTTTAAAATCATAGGTCACTCTCAGTTTCAGTTTCCTGAGGTTTGGGTTTGCTCTCTCAGATAATAAAAATTGTGCTTTGCAGAACAAAGTGTGCTATAAATAAATTTAGAAGAATGTTTAATTGGTAGTTTCTAGGAGAATGTGAATGTGAAAGTACTTACACTATGCAGAGTCTTGTTATTATTTTAATAATATCTGCACAAAAGGGGAATCTCCTTGTTACTTTCACCTATGGCGGGAAAGTCTGTATTTCCTCAGTAAAGGTTCAAGAGCACCAGGCACAAAAATGTTGTGTTGGCTCATAGCAAATCTTTTGTACTGGTGAAGATTTCTGTGGCTGTTTTTGGAAGCAGTGACTTAAGGCTCATTATATACTGCTAGTTTAGTGCAGACAAATGTAGTAGGCAGTTTTTCACCCATCACCTTTTAAAGGGGATTGAATGCATGGTGTTGTGTGACCAAAGAGCACAATGCTGACGAGGACCCTCAGTTGCTGCCTGTATTTTTACTGCTTGTTTATCAGCAGAGCTGTGTGGACCCTGATGTCTCTTCTGAAGCACAGCAGCTCTAAAAGTGCATCACATCCTTCACGAGGACATAGGCAGTGAATGCCTATTGCCAACACGATGTCCTGAAGGAGGACACAAAGCACTGGGGGATTTTTGTACCGTCCGTGTCAACGAGCAGATTGTGCTTCTCCATGATGTTAATCTAATTTGAGAAAACAGATTGTTCAAAACATCTTGTCATTGCTTCTAGTGCTGTAAGCATAAATGTGCTTTATTTACGGAATGCAATTTGCAAGAACCTCAGTTTGTGTGTTTAAAATTGTGCAAGATTGGCAATAAAGTGCAAAGACAGTTGTTTTGCACTTGTTCCGGTGCCAGAGGGACTGGGGGAAAAAAGCATTCTTCAAATCCTAAATCTGAACACTGTCTTTAAGGAAGCTGAATAAAAACTTAAAAATAATGGTGTTTTTCTCTATATATTTTTTTTACAAAGAATAATTTATCAAAGATTTTAAGGTGGTTTAATACTAGATTGAGTTTGATTCTTCACATAAATAAAAAACTGTCCAAATTTTAATATAGTTTTTGCTTTTCTTCACAAATTTCTACTAGAGATTTCATTTCCTAGTAAGTATTTTGTACACAGTGTCTGTTCACTAGATCTGGATTTCTGCAAAGTTTTAAAATTTTTGCATATCTTACCCACTCATAAAATGTAGAACATTCCTATTTAGCACTGGAATAAAAAGTACTTAAATACCAAAAGAAGCTCTGGTATTTCTGGCCACAAGTTCAGCTATGAAGTCTATGAATCTTCCAGGGAAACTTATCCCAGCTAAATATCCAGCCCAGTTTTGCAGACTCAACAGATGTGGATGATTCAAACAAGCATCTGGACTTTTGATGTTTACATAAAACCAAGTGCTGGTTTTCTGAGGTTCCCCAGATCTAGAGACCTCCCTGCACCTACTGACAAGTTCTGACTGAAACCTGAACCGTTTGTGACTAACCAGTATCAATTGTCTGAACCAAAAACAGGGAGAGAAACCATCTCTGTCATAAAACCTTTTCAGGGTGTTCAAGTCATGAGGCAAGCCTAGCATTTTGGCTTCATCTCTGATTGCTATCAGGGGCTAACACTTCAGCTGGGACAGATGACAATCACACCACTGGCTTCCTAGATTTCTGGATTGCTTTGAAGTGAATTTATCACTTACTGAATAACAATATCTTCACAAACAAATTTTGGGAAGGAAAGAAAAAAGAAAAAGAGAGCTCTTTAGTTGTATTACCAGGCTCTGGATTCAATTAATTTGTAAGAGTTGAGAAAAGCCCTTTTCTTTTTTAAACCAGACATTTATTTTTAACAAGGGATGAAATCATTGGAGAACAAAAACTGAGACATCTGTTGTTTTATATCTGTTTATTGTAAGTGCCTAAATGTGAGTTCGGTTTCACACAGTTTTGACATTGTTGCTTCATTAATAATGATTACGTAATTGCAACCACAAAACAAGCTGTAAGGCTGTAACATTTTCATTACTTATTAGCAAAGAACTCAAAACAAAAGACAGATCAGCAAGGAGGTAGCAAAGATTTTTGTGTTGAAAGTGGTTCATATATTGAATTTCATAGCATGATCAAGCTGGTGAAACTACCTAATAGACATTTCTGTTAAAGAATTTAATTTTAAAAAAAATCAAAACATCTCCAAAATGCACACTTATATCAGCAAAATTCTGGGGGAAGAAACCAGCAACTCACTGTTGCTGTTTGAAAAAGTTGACAAACATCACACTGTTTCAGTAAAAATATTTTTCCGATGTTTTCTCTAATTTTGAAACTTTTTCCCCTTAAATGGTTTATAGAAATATTAAGTCTAATGATTTCTGATTTAGCTCAAACTGTAAAGGAAGGCACTCACTAATTCCAAATTTTGAATTAGATTTTTTTTCAAAATACCTTTAACTTTTCTCACAAGTAGAAATTTAAGTTTCTGACTAGCTGCCATGACATGACCTCACCTGCACTGACTACTTGGAATAGACCATTTTCTTCCTACATTTCCTGGGCAAGGAGGAGCATGGTAAAGACAAAGTGTGGTGGTATCATTCAGCATAACTGTAAAGAAAGAACACTGGTATCTCATGAGTAGATACATCATAGCCATGTAAGCAGCAGAGACAACATATCCCAGAGTAGTAACAGACCACAGTGTACACTATATTTACCACAGCTCTATTTTTACACATGTGATGAACGTCTTCTGGTTTTTTGCTTAGTATTTACAAAGACACATAAATTTTCTACCCTGAAGGAGTCATGCCAGTATAGACAGTTGTTGTGGTACTCTGAATCAAAATAGCAGTCACAGTTTTTCCCCCCACATACTTCACAGGTTTCAGGATACTCAGGCCTCTGCTGGCATCCCTTGAGTTGCCATGCTACGCTGACAATACCATGGGCACAAAAGCCTTCCTATGCAGCAGTAAGCCCACAGAAATGTGCAGTCCATAATTGCAATCACAAATTTTAAATCAAATGAAAGCCAAAATGCTGTGATGTTGTATCATCAAAACTTTGCAGGCTCAGATGGAAGGACTAGGGAGGATTGGCAGGCATGTGGAAACAGAGCTGTAATAGAGACAAACAGGGAGTCTTAAAACTGAGGACAGAGAGCAATTGACTCTACTAATGGAAACACATGCAGTATTAAATGAAAGTGTTCTGCACCTTCCTCATAAGGTGACACTTGGGAGCCCAGTCTCTCCATCCTGTAGGGTACATTTCTAACACGGTGTGAGGGGGAAAACAGCCGAGCAATTCCAGCTCCGGTTAATGGGAGCTGTGCTCCTAATCCATGGTGTTCAGTGTGAAATATTTACCTATGCCTTTCCAGTGAGGCTACTTATGTAATTTCAAGGGAGGAAGTAGCCAAGGGGAAGCTGCTTTATACCAATTAAATGGAGAGGAATTGGATGGAGGGCAATACAAAGCATTCATCCTTATAGGGAGATCTGTGTTTAAACATCTCGATGGGACATTTTTTAATGAAGAACTAAACTGCACGCCCTGAGTATGTCAGAAAGGGATAGCTGGGGCCCACAACACTGAATTTCTCTCTCAGGAAGGACACCAGCGTGTAGTGTAACTTCCTGCTGGGTGATATATTTACCTTATCAAGATGATCACAGAGAACTGTGTAAGTATGTATATTCATAAATCACTTCACTTCCAGACTATGATGGGAGAATGTTGCAAGGTTGGAAGGTTTAGAAAACACCTCCAAGTATCTTAAGGCTTTTCTCAAAGTTTATCAGATTCTGTCTGACCCTGCAAAGTCTTCTTACTCCTTGTCTTCATCTTGCTTTTAAACTTTTCTCCACACTCATCCCATTTCTTCCATTCTCCATTTGACTTTGTCCTTCTTTGATATACTGCAAAGCTGAAGCTCCTGTCTCTACACATAAGCAATTCTTGTGCAGGTCCTCAATCTCAGTCCAGACTGAAGGGATCAAATCAGAAGATTCTGGAAGATAATACCAAGGCTGTGTAATATTAAGTCTCTGTGACCCACTTTGCCAAGATCCAGGTGAGTCCCAGCTGAAGCAGTTAACAGCCTGAGGACCTAAATGGAAGTCTAACTTAGGGCACTTTGTTGCAAAAATAGAAACTCTCCCTTGTGTTCAGAGAGAGAATTGGATACCATCTGATTTATCACTTCTGATGGTCCTGTGTACTCTACATATACAGATCAAAAGTCCCATGAGAAAATGTTGAATAGAGCATCCCACCTACCATCAGAACCAGCAAAACTTTACAATGTATATTTTGGAGCTAACAAAACAAAACCAACCACCAGCAAATGAGTAACTATACATTTACTACATTATCCCTGTTCTCAAAACAGTTTAGAATTTTGTCTATGAATTGGTTCGTAATTGTCTAATTATTCTGCTTTTTCACGCAGAGCCCCCTGCAGAAAACAGTTGAGATGCAACTTTTTCTCATGCTGGACATAAATGAAAGTCCAGCTCAGGCCACAGTCAGGCAGCTTTTAGGCCCACATTTTGGCATCAGCGTAGTTGCTCTGCATTGGTATGGGCGTAAATGAGATCAGAATCTGGCCTGTGCAGTACCACTGCAGTCACACTTGGGAGCTGAGCCAAGATGCACGGGTGAGAACGTGCACACATCTGCTAAGCCTACTGGCTTTTCAAACCTCAGGTTACATATATTTGCAGATTCTCTATCTGACCAGTAACAAACACAATCATCCGCTGTAGGATGACTGCAGAAAGCGACCTTGTACAGTGAGCTCTGGTACACAACTCTTGCCTCCTATGATGTGTGCAGCTATAAAGATATTGGCCTCTTCTGTCTACAAAGACCTCTGGTTTTCCCAGGAAGCAACAATCAGACCAAGAATAAACTGCCAGATCCAAGACCATCATGTGAACTCAGGTCTAAGAGTTCCTGCCTGTCATCCTCCAATGCCAGAAAAGATTGCCACTGTTCTCATGGAGTAAGAGAAGCTATAAATACTGGATGGGTGGAGAGCAATTGGATAAGTTGATAAGGGTGAAAAAAATGTCTGAATCTCTGGGCCCTACCATATTTGCCCAAATTATCTTTCTCCTGTTGTCTGCCTTTGTGTTCAGACCTGTACTAGATTGCCTAGGGCACTATTACAATACACACTCATGCACACTTTCTTTCTTCTATTCAACTCTTTCATTTTTTTCTGCATCTCAAAACAAGTGATTCAGAATTGTGTATTCTCTCTCACTAGAAAAGATTCATCTTTCCTTAGTATACCCCTGGCTTAGAAACAGTATCTACTTCCAAAAAAAACCCCTGGGAAGCCTGAGGAAGCAGAATGAATATGCATTTTTGGAAATTGCTAAGAAACTCAAGGAAAGACTGCCTTACACTTCTTCCCAAGCCCTTTCCTGAGCTGTACTGTTCTCTCTCAAGAATTGTAAGACAGGGCAGAAAGAGAAGGACAGAGCTCTGAGAAGGTTGCAATACATGGATGTCCCAGCAGGTTTTTGATCTATTGCTCAATTTAAGATTTTTGATTACTAATACAACCCAGTCCTGCTTCCATTCAAAGACAGTGAAGTGGGGAAAGAAGACCCTTTCAGTGGAGGATAGACTACCTTAGGTTTTCTTGTAAAGCAACACAAAATTGTTCTCACAAAAGGCAAAATTATGAGTGACCTAAGAAGATCAGGAGGAATAATGAAAATGTTGGGAAAGATCTCAAGTCTTATAATTAAAAGTCATCCTCATTCTCTAATCCCAAGATATGCTGAAAGGTAAACAGAGCTATCTTGAAGAAATCCATCGAGGACAGAACTTCCTCCCAATGAAAATTCAATGTACTTTTCACCTATTCATTGCCATAAGTTATTTCAGTAAAAAACAGTCTAGATTCTTTTCCTCTAATAGTGCCCAGTTGTAGTCACCTGCCCTCTTTTAAGCTGGAAAGAAGTCCGCTCCCATACATATAAAGACATATAAATCTGATAAATTAGGACACACAAAGACTCACATCGTGACTCTGTCTTTCCATCTGTGGCAAACTGCAGTGCTGTGGCTGCAGGGCCATGAGGAGAAGTAAGCTATGGAGCTGGCAGTAAACAGCCTGAGGTGACAATGGGAATTTCAGAACTGACTTCCACTGGACTTGGGCAAGAAGGCATAAATAAGGCAGCCTGCAATAACTGTGGAAGTATGTAGAAAAGTCAAAGAAGATAAGTGGCAGTGTTCACTTCTGGGCTCTGCTGGGGATGTAGGCAAGACTCACATTTCTACACCAGCCACACTGCAGGGCTGCAGCCATGATCTTCTGATCATGAGAAGCAGTCTTTGCAACATAGGGTCCAGACAATCCAGCTGGGGAGACACACAGATGGTCCCACTACTCTTGTCCACAGTGGCCATCATTCTCCCGCTGAGTCAAAAACTCCTGTAAAAAAGACATTGTGCTCCCAGTCCAGGGATCCTAACAATGCCACACAAGACAATCCTAAGAAAGAAGTAGTTCATGTGAGTTTGTAACATCTGTATCTCTTGTTGATGCCTGCAGGCTGCTCTGGACCAGATTCCCCTGCTCTGCTGCAGCAAAACTACCTCTTCTCCCTGCCTGGGAATTTAAAAATATGATTTTTAATGCATTTCTTACCATTCAGCTATGGTGGAGTGGGAGTGGATTATTCCCTTTTCTTAGAGCAGTCATTGCTTCAAAAATGCTCCTCCAGGAACAACTGCTCCCTGTTCAACCAAAAGCAAGATGAACATCAGTGCTTCAGGTACCCCGTTTTTTTCTGCATCACCTCTTTAACATCTTTGTCACCTGCCTTGCTCTGTGTTCTCATAAATCCACAAAAATTCTTTATACAGTGACCCCACTAGGCTTGTGTCCTTGAACCCTGCCTCTCCCTGTAGAAACTAACAATTTACTCAGACATGCACCAGGCATAGCCCCCTCAAGTGCACCGCTCTGTGAAAAAGAGCAAACAAGAAAGGAAAGAAATTACAGGAATAACCCCCTTCCCCAAGGTTTGGAAGTCCAGAGAGGAGAGATACATGCTATAAAGTGACACAATATTTTATTATTGTCATATGAGGAAACCTCTCTATCTTGTGAAGTGCAACCAAGTTGGATTGACTTCACAGGGAGAGACTGCTAGTTAGCAGAAAGTCCTGAAAGCCAGCTCATGCTTTAACCACTCTCTCGCTGCCCTCCTGGGAAGCCAAAAAAACAAGATAAAACATTGAAAAGCTGTCCATCGCTTCTCACTGGGAGCTGGCTCAAGCAAGCCAAAACACAGGCACCATGTACGAGGAAAGCCCCCACACCCTCTGTGTTAGGCCACCTTCAGCTCACCAGAGGTCTGCAAGAGAGCATAGAGATGGCTTTCCATCACATATCTCTCACTCTTGGGGCTGGCTGGGGCTGGGGACAGGTCTGCTGGAGGGCATGGAGGGAAGACAGCCCCAGCCTGCATGAGCCAGCTGCAAACACTCTGCATCCACCAAGGTCCAGCACATCTAGGGCCCAGGGCAGACTACAGGGAAAGACAGGGACCATGAACATTGTCTGTGCTCTGCTCTGGCCCTCAGAGGCATGTGAGAGACAAAGAACATTCCCCAGGGGTGTCATCTTTACGTGTCTGCAGGAGCAGAGTACACAAACTGGGGGCTATGAACCCTCTCTGTCACACAGGTTTGGGCCACCAGCCTGTGTGCTGGACATCTCTGTCTGTGCGCTAGTTAGAGAGCCTGGTCAGGAAGAGGAGACACACAGCACATCCGATCTCATGTAAAAAATTAGTAATATTAATTGAAAAACTTCCACAGAAGCCACAAGGCTGACAGCAAGCCCCTTGGTTCTTGGCCAGATGTCAACCCACCCCTTGTTTTGCTCTTTTCACCCTCAGCTAAGAGGTGAAGCACCAGGGCATGTTGGGGCTCACCTGCATGGCAAGGGCTGCTGAGTGACATCGGACCCACGCGCGGCAGTGCACACGCTGTGCAGGGTGCTGTCTGGATGCTCCTTTGCTGCTGGCCTCCAGACAGCCCTTGCAAGGGCAGCTGGAGGCTGTGCAGGAAGGCTCAGCAGTGGCAGGTCACAGGAGGCTGGGTTTGGCAGTCACAGGAGGGAGTGGGTGGTAGTGCTGCTGCGCTCTGGTCCACCCCACCAAGGACTCAGGCTGGAGATCCCTCTGCACTCCTGTGAGCAGCATTACTGGTGAGGACCTCAGACTTTGAGCTCCTGCTTGTTCCTTGCTTATGCTTCTGGCAGGTTTTCCTCCTCTCTGTGGTAACTTCCATTGCCCTGGGTGAAACGCTCCAAGGTGCCTTGCTGGAGGCCAGAAAGCCCTGCAGACCCCCAGTGTGGTGGCACTTCCCTGCTCTCGTGCACTCAACAGGAGTTGGACAAGCACGTCTTGGGGAACAGCAAAGCCTCCATGGGCTTGGCAAAGACTACACAGAAGGGGCTGCAGGTTTCTTGGGCTGGATTCTATTCTCACTCTGTAAGAGTGCTTTCTGTTTCTAGACATAGCTGCAGGGCAGATGTATCTGCTTGTCTAGTCTGAACCTCACACTTGGCCTGCAAATACTATTCTCAGGCAAGCTGCAATCCCTTCCTTCTTTTATCTGTAAAATCATGGTGACACAGAGGAGGAGGTGGATAGCAATCAATTGCTCTCTTTTTCACCATAAGAACAGAAGGGAGTGGCAAACATATTTAGTGGGAAGTATAATCAAAACAAGGAAAATGTATTCATGTGAAGAGTACAAAGACTTCTTATGAAGCAGGACCAAGTCTGGGGAATTCTGTTTTTTTATGAGATTTTGGGGTGAATGATATGCTCTCTAAAAACTTTTGGGTTTTCTTCTAAAAAAAAGATGCAAACCAGACAAACTCTGCTGATCCACTATTGCCATGTGGACCTAACTGGGATAATTCAGACATTTTATTCTTTACCCAAGACTCTGAGAAATAATTGGATTAATTCAGAGCTCTACTTCCTGCAGGGGAAAAAAAAATCACAGGGTAAGGTCTGACAGACACACAGGTGTGTGTCCTCTGCCTTAACCTATAGCCTTTTAGCAAAAAAAGAGTCAGCAAATACATGAGTGACACTAAACAACATATTGCAGGAAGATGCAAGCAACTTAATTATCAAAAAGTACAGTGGCTGTGCTTTTACAGCCACTTTAGATTTCTCAACCAGTTTAGCTAAGCATTGCCCTGTAGCCCTGAACTGAGGAGTTATAACTAAATGGTGTCTGAGCAAGATCTTGTCTGCTTTCAGTTCATCTCTGAACTGCAGGGCCAAAGAAATTGTTCCAGCAACACATTTTTGCTGTGTTTTTGACCTCCTAGTTTGAATTATATGTTCTGGGAAGGGAGGGATGGAGGAAATGAGGAAACAAGGAAACGTGGAAATGAGGAAACCAGGAAACGAAGGGCAGGAGGGAGGGAGGGAGGGAGGGAGGGAGGGAGGGAGGGTAGGGAGGGAGGGAGGGAGGGGAGGAGAGGAAGGAAGGAAGGAGGAAGGAAGGAAGGAAGGAAGGAAGGAAGGAAGGAAGGCAGGAAGATAGGAAGGAAGGAAGGAAGGAAGGAAGGAAGGAAGGAAGGAAGGAAGGAAGGACGGATGGAAGGAAGGAAGGAAGGAAGGAAGGAAGGGCTCTTTTAGCCTCCCTGTGAGGTCTAGAAAGTTTCATTACCAGTAATAATTCAACTAACAAACATCTGACCCAAATCAGTTTATTCAGCTTTTTGGTCCTCTCTTCACTTTAAAAATAAATCCTCAAACCCCAGCTGGATAAGCTTGCATGGCAAGGGAGATTTAATCCATACCAAGATTTTGGTCAGATATTTTTCAAACACTGGCATAAATTTTTAATTTGGACTTTGATATCCAAACAGGCCCAGCTGTAGTCCTCCTGGGGATCCTTCCAGAGGCTTGGACTTTGAACAGGCTCTGCAGCAGACAGCAAAGACTACTGAAAATTCTGACGGCTGGTGCTGAACTACCAAGCCCTACAATAAACTGGAAATCAACACATTCTGCCACTTGGAGGGACTGTTTAAAAAGAACTTCTCAAAGGAGAGCAAATGGAAATAAAGTACATAGAGGCAGGAAATACTGGTGCATTTGTGTCTTCACCTGGGAAATATTCTAGGAATGTTCTAAGTAACACAGTATTAACACCTTGAAATGAGAAAAGCAAATAAGCACAACTGGATATGGTTTCATTATTTGCTTCATTCTGTTTTGATTTTCTCTTCATGTTGCATATTCCTTTTCTTCTAGATGTGGCTATAGATAACCATGTGTTAACTCTTTGGATGCTGACCAAAAAAAAAACAAAAAAACCAAAAACTAAGAGCTGATTCTTCTTTTCCTACAGCAAATCTAAATTTTCTCAGGTCTTCCAAATGTCACTTTAGTGCAGGCTGTGGCCAGCTGCTCTTTTGTGAGAGCAGCAACTCAAGAATTTGCAACATTTAACAAAAAAGATATTTTCCTAATGCTTTGGGTCCAATACCCATTAGAACTGCCAGGTTTTGATATGCTAATATCTGATATTACCACCCCAAATTAATGCTACAGATAATAGCTTAATTAATAATGCTTACTATAATGATGGTTCAATCCTTGCACCATCATTATAGTAAGTTCAGCACAACCCAGCTGATCATAAAGTTTCATTGGAAAGCTTCACTTTGGATAAATAGGAAGAGCAATGTAATTTCACCTTGATTAATTAAGAATATTTTAGCCACTTGGGCTTGGATCAGGAAAATTTGACAGTTCTACAGCTGCCCAAAACTGAACATCTCTGGATAAGTATATGCTTATCATTCACTGTCACTTCTAGAAGATGGCAGACTCTGCTTCCCTCATGAAGGTCCAAATGAATGGGTGTCCTTCGGATTGATTGTCATGTTTCATTCCTTCCAAAACAGGAAGGTGTTTTCCTAATAGTGAATTTAAAATCCACCTCGAAAACATCACATGTCACTGTGAATACAGCAAGAGATATCATAAGACAGAATGAAAACACGCTCAGAAGGTTGTCCACCATCTTTTTTTCTTTTATTCCTGGCTTTAACCAACCATTACATGTGTTGTATTTCTTGAACACCAAATTCACTTAAAAAAAAAAAAAAACAAGCGAAATTGAAGATGTCAACTACCAAAAAAAAAAAAAAAAATTACAAATAGGCTGCCAGATGGGAAAGAGCACTCAGTTTTTAAAGACTCTGGCATAGCAAAAGGAACTAGAATCACTGGAGAATTAAGTTCTTGTAGCCACTGATTAATACACACTATACTGTCAGCTTCTCCAGCAAAAAGACAACATATATCATTCTGAGAAGGGACATCATTTACTGCATAGGCCCTCTTGCTAAAATTGTTGTGTTCTGCTTTTGTGATATGAGCTCTTATCTCCAGAAGCTGGACTGTGTCCATCAGCTCACTTCAGGGGTTCTGAAATGACAAAATATATAAAAAAGTTTGGTTTGAACTTATCTGAGGAGCAAAAGGTTTCCCTGACTGTGATGGTCTACTGATTGCCTGTGTTTTCAATATTTGAGTTGGAAAAACAGACAGCCTCAAACCAGTCTAAATCATTTGAGTTTAAACTCTGCTTCCTCACCGACTACCTTTCATTGAAGATCTTGATTTTTCTCATGAATGTACAGTGAAGAGAAAAAATGTCGGGTCTGTATAACACAGGAAATTCCCTTGAAACAAGCCAAAGTTCTTCAAAATCTTGTAATGTGAAGAGGGCCAAGAAACTACTGTAAATGGTAATCAGGCTCTGCAAAGAAGCTGGCTTTATGCAAAGCAGGCAAGCGCAGTCAAAACACTTACAGTAATCAATTGAAGTTGTTGGGTAAAGTTTTTTCCATGCCCCATAAATTATTGAACAGTTAATTTTGTCTTTGTGCCTGCAAGACATTCTAGCTTTAGGATGACAGCTTTATCCATTAAAGGGAGTGTGGTGACAGCAGTACAGAGAGTGCTGAGAATGCAGGGAGAGAAGGCCCATTCTCAGCTGCATTACCACTGAACAATGCTGGGATACGTCAACATCTTAATCAATATGCGAGAGTCAATTAATGGGGAAGCAAGCACATGGCTTAAGCAGGATCTCATTATTAAGTTCGTGTTTCGTCCACCAAATAGGTGAAATCAATATCAAGCTGAATATAATATAGTAAATACATAACCATCCACTCTTACCTAGCCTTTCTTCCCTCCTTATTCCCTCCTGCGCCAGATTCACGCATGCCTGTTGTCCCTTTCATGTGGCAAGGGCAGCTATTGAGGCAGACTGCAAAACTGACAGA
This sequence comes from Serinus canaria, assembly GCF_022539315.1. NCBI lineage: Eukaryota > Metazoa > Chordata > Aves > Passeriformes > Fringillidae > Serinus > Serinus canaria. The sequence continues at coordinate 44,042,000 of NC_066343.1, forward strand.
AACTAAAGAGATTGCTAAGGGCCAAATTCTGTCTTTGGAGCCAAGGAGAAAGCCCCTCTGTGGCTCCAAAGGTATCCCTTAAAAGAAAAGGGGATCCTTCAGAAACCTGTGCTTCTGTTTTTCTCCCTGTCTGTTTCATCAGCTCAATGCTCTTACTGAGTCCTGGAAATGCAAGTAGTAGAGAGAACTGGTTTTTTACAGAAGGGACCTAGGATGCTCTCTGGGTCACTTACTGTCTAGATTTATATTCTGGGCAGTTCCATGGTTTTGAAAAAGAGATGAGGGTGCATGAATGGAAGCAAGCATATAAACGGCTGACTTCATACCTTTATAGTAGAAATTACTTCAGCTATTTTATCTGCTCCTGAGCTTGTTGATTTGGGGGCTTTGGTAGCAAAGTCAATGGAGTTGAAGCAGTACTTCTGCAGGCACAGCATGAACATGTGGAATATCTGGTTTTATCAATAACAGGGCATTTTATATTCATTTTTTGGCCAGTTGTGGTAGTTCAGTTTTGCATGGAAAGGTCAGAAGGTGAGAGCAGTGACTAACCATTGGGAATTGAATATTTTGCTTGCTTGATTTACAACGGGAGTGCTTCTGTCTTTATGCCCTTGAAGATTCAAAAATATATGGGAAAAAAAAGAGAATTAAGAAAGGTGGCCTCTATGAAGTAGTGTGAAAAGAATGAATAGTGTAATCTGATCAGACAGTACAAAAGACTGTGTATGGCAGGTGCTGGTTACACTAAGGTAAAGATGTAAGTTTGGAAAAAACGAGTCTTTACAGAGGGCACTACGTACCTGCCCTGAAATCAGCTGCAATATTTGGAATCATTTCCATGGCACAGGTTGGCCTATCTATTTAGTCTTCAAAATAATCTTTGATGTGACTGTATTCTCAGTCACACCCCTGCAGAGCAGAGTGAGCAGAAAGCCTTGGTCTCTCCATAAGGAAGCCTCAGCCTTCGGAGTGCCTCTGAATTTAGACTTGGATTTCTAAATCCGCCATCTTGGGTGACAGAGAATAGCATAGGGGAAGGAGAAAATAAGAATGGTGTTATCAGAGAGCAAACTCCACATGGTGTTTGACATTAGGAGGAGAACAGCTGACTAACTCAGCCACAGAACAGTCTTAGTGTGCACCGTGACAGAAGCCAGTGTGGATTGATCAGAAGATTCAGAGCAAGAGTCTGAAAAACATTCTGTTTCCACCTATGCAGAGTGGAAAACTTGCTCTGGTGTGTTCAGGATGTGCATATAGCTGGCAGATAATGTGCTGCTCCTCCTGTTTTTGTTACCCAGAAGGTAATTAGAAAGCAATGCAACACAACATGTTCAGGGTGGAAAAGGTGTGGCCTAGACATTTGAAAAGCAAAAAATAGCATGATGTCAGTCATTGTATGAAACTTTCTCACCTTTGTTTTTATCAGAGAAAAAAATGTGAGAAAAAATTGGCAGTGTAAAGGGATATTGAAAGAATGACATATTTGTCTGCTAAGTATAAATATGAACAGCTATGGAGATCTGGTGCTATGGTGCTAGGTTTTAACTCCAGTAACATTCATCTAGTGCCAGGAAACACTAGATTTAGTACCTGAGGGATTGCAGTCTCAAATACCTTCTACATTTTGTTTTAATATGCTGCCAAGAATTTAAATTGGTAAAAGCTGGGGACTGACAAAAACTTGATCCCCAAGAGTTTTTCTGGCACAGATTTATCAGGGAATATGGTGCCATTATTTTTATTATAATTTTTTTTTTTGTGGTCGTTGGGGAGCTCATTTATAACTCTGTGACTTCTACTCCCAAAAGTATTTTTAAAAATCTTAAATAAACAAAGGTTTTTATTTTCTTGGTGGCGCTAGGAGCTGTCATTCATTTTATATACAATATGCCTACTTGGATTGTAGTCATTTTAACATACTTCTTGAATGATCAAGAGCAGGCCACAAAAATAAAGAAGGGGAAAAGAAAAAAGCAAAAAAGGAAAAAGAAAAAAGTAAAAAGTAAAAAAAAGAAAAAATAAAAAGAAAAAAGTAAAAAAAAGGAAAGACTGTGGGGTACACATTCCATTCAAACCACTACCACCCATCTGGTGTCTCTCTGCTCCAGTGAGGGATGAACTTACAGTGTGTAGTAAAAATAGGCAACACTCTTAGACCCAGTCCCGCTTTCACTGATGGCAACAACCAGCATCTGTTTTGCAATAAATATGTAATGGGAGGAAGCATTTCACAGGGAAATATGGGCTTGCAAAAGAAAAGCTGGACTTCTCTTGGAGACAGACATATAACAAAATAACATTTCACCTTTATTTGTCTTGTTTAACCTTTTTAGCTTTCCACTAGATAGAAGGCCCCTGTGATGCTTGAATGAAAAGCGAAGCCAAGAAACTTCCTTTTATATTGCAATCATGATGGAAGCACCCAAATTAGATGATGTAAATCTAGATCAATTTTATAACATTGGATAGGTAGGCAAAGGGGAATCTAATATGAATGTGAATTGTGTTGTCTGTTTTGCAGGCCAGAGAAACTTCCTTCCCTTGGAGTGGAGACTGCTAGGATAATCTTAGTGCTGCTCTGTGAAGGTGAGGAACACCTTCACTCTTGAGCCTTTGAGGTTGATGCAACTGACCTGCAAACCCTTTACACATATCAAACAGGCAACTACAAATAAAACCTCTGCCAAATAGGTTTGGTCCCTTACTCAAGGTGATACAGCAAATAAATAGAACAGAAAATAAAATCATAGAAGTTTCTGGTTCCCAAATTTATGCTCATTCCATCAGGTCAGGTTGTAGCCAACAACAGCACATTGAAAACACAAAAGTAATATATACAATAGTATCTTTATGGTTCCGCATTGCTCTCACATACCATAACCAGATCTCCCTAAATGCACTTTCAAGTTCACTAAGTAACAGTTTATAGGGTTTGGTGGTTTTTTTTGTAAGAAGAGTTTGTCTTCTTCTCCCTTGAACACACACAGAACAGCTTGCACTGCCCAGAATGCCTCCAATTTTACTGCACAACTAGGTTAGATCTCTTAGGACTTGTGCTCTCTCTTGTACCTATGTTATGGATAAGCTCTCCACCAGATTTTTTTCTTCCCTGTAGCTCAAAGTACAAGATAAAATTCCTTCCACCTGTTGGGCAAAAAAATTATTGTATAGAAGCTATGTTGGTTTTGGTCTTCTCTTGAATTTTGCTAATAAAAGCACAAGCACAATAGTTTTCTTATTAAAAAAATTATTGCTGAGGTTTATAGTATGCCTTTACCTTGAAGGAACACAAAACACTTTTCAAATTGCAGCTTGGACCTGGCAAGCTTCTGTGCCCTCACAGCATCCTATTGACTTGAATGATGTTCCCAACACATAAAGATTTCTCCATATGGATCCACTTGCAGATCTGGCCCTCAAGGCACAATTTGTCCCTATGCCAAGAGAATAAAAGCACTTTGAAGAAAGGAAATTTTATACATTTGGGGTCAGAGTTTCCACCTGGGCTTTGTTCCTTATGGAAGAACAAGGGTTGTGCGTTTCTAAAAGTGATGGATCTTCTAGGTTCTGCTGAAGAGCCCAGTACTGGAGCCCCATTCCTTTTTGGCCCCAGTACAGCACTGATTTCTGAGTAGCCATATTGCCTTTTCTGTATACCTCTGCACAGGAAATCTACCTCTCCTGCATGCTGCTCCCATTCACCTGAGGGAGTACACACACCCACATGTCTCATGCAATTTTCCAGACCTGGCATTGAGGAGGATGGGATTCTTCCCCTTGCTGAAGGGGATGCTGGCAGTACTAGGGATGACAGTACTGCAGCTGAGAGTCTGTCCTCAAAGGAAATATGCCTCAACAGATGACTGAGCATAATCTCAGCAAAAGTCCCTGAGCAGTTTCCTACAGAACTGAGTGATGGGGAGGACACTAGGGCAGCATCAGTACCTTACCCATTCTCCTTCCCTGAGGTATACCTTATGGATGTGCTTCTCCAAAAGCTCTCCAAAAGCAGAAATAAATCTCAAGTACCTTATAAACAGCATTCAGTCTGTATAACACCCTGTAGAAATTAAACCACCTACTGACAGAGAGATGCAATAAGTAATATCCCTCATTTCTGTCATGGGTGGAATTTATCTGGCCAAATACACAGATTAGGATACCTAGATTATTATGCCTAATCATTAAATAATTTCATAAAATATTTGGAGATTATAAGGGCAAACATTTTCACTTTAGGCTAACTTCCAACTACAGCCCACATGATAAAACTCCAGATGTTTGTTCATTGCTTTCTCTGTGTAAGGTCATGCATAGCCATTAGTACATGTAGTTGGTCATGCACTACATATGTAAGTGAATAAACTACAAAAAACAATTTCAAGCAGTCTTCTTCTACCCTGACAATTTCTGCTGCAATTAGGAGAAAGATGGGTGCACCTGTTAATTAGGGGCTCTAAAGATATCACAGAAAGTAAAAACTATGCCTTTAGCATGGAAGGGTTAAAATCTTAACAACCTACTTGCAATTAGCAACACAGAGAACAAATTCTTAAATTTGGACTTCTGAAAATTGCTTGCAGGCGTGACATAGTGCAGCTTGTCCCACACTAAATTCATAGTGAATTTATGTTAACTTGCAGAGCCATTTAATTTAGTAAGAACATCTAACAAATGTTTTCACACTGTTCTAGAAATACTCAATATATGATTTGTAATGGGAAAGGTAAAATAGATAGGTAAAATACTCTATCAAAACAAATGCATAAAGGTGTGTTATTTTAGACTACGTTTAGTGCAAGAAACATGCACATCTACTAAAATCCCCTGATCAGCCTTTCCACTTGAAGCATGTGTTCATTAAAACTGCTTGAATGTTCTACGTTGTCTTAACTAGCTAGAAGCATCGTGGCTGAATATGCTCCCCACAATCACCTCAGATCAATGCGGTGGTAGGTCTCCTTTCATCCCTAGTCCAACAACCCCCCTCCAACAACAGAGGTCCTTTGCAGGCACAGGGCCCTGATTTATGTTTAATGCAGCAGTGTTTTTACTGCTTTTGGCACAAGATATTTGAAAGAGGTGAAAAAGACACACAGGCAAAAGTCTGTTTAGAAAACAATTCCAACATAAGCACCATATGCCTTCAACTCGTAGGCTCATTTCCAGGCATGCCACCACAGCAAGCACAACAATTAGCCCAGGTTTAATTTTTTTCTCCCTTAAGAAGTGGATGGGGCTGTGGGGCTGGGTAAAGGGAGCAAGTGAGTAGGGAATGTTGTTTCCTTCCTATAGGAAGGAAAAATCCTGTAGGATTTTTTATTACTATTTTTTCCTAACTGCTTTTCTTTCCTTTTGCTGGTTTACTACCCTGTATCTATCTATCTATCCCTAAGGAGTTTAAAAGTTTCAAGTAAGTATTATTGGGTTTTTAGTGTGTATTTTCTAATTTTGTGTGTGTGGGTGTGTGCGCACACCTGTGTTGGAAGCAGTTAAAGCCCCATGCAAGAAGGAGCAGGATGGCTTTTTTTGTCACTGGTCCAGTGCTAGGGATGGCAGTTTGCACCAGAAGGGACTATGCCTGCATATTGTCCCATTCATTCCTAGAAGTGCAGACACCAAACTCGTGTCACACATAATTTTCATATTTGGTCAAATCTTTTGATATGCACGTGAACTATATTTATCTGGACTGAGAAAAGAAAGCCCACATTGCTAGAATAAAGATAGCAGCTACAGCAGTAAAAACAGAATAAACAGTTTTGTTGCCCTTTGTCTATGTCATTGGTGATCAGGATCAAACCTTTAATTAACTTCACCAAAATGAGGCTAAGACCATGTCAGGGCTCAGGGGAGATATGACTTTACAAAAGGGCACCATCACTATCTTGACAAGAACTGAAAAGTTAAAGGCTCCCCAACACTCAAGATTGACGTTGTTTTTATTTTTCTAGTAATTCCAAGCACTGTGATGTCTGGAGCTTTAAAGGAAGAAGGAGCAAAGAGCGTGGTTGAACCTCTTGTGGTTCACACCAAGAGGAGGGTGCTTAACCACAAGCAGTAGTAATTATCATCAGACACCTGGAAAAAAAACAAGAAGATTTAAAACATAAACAGCATTGTATCTACAGCTGAAGATAATCCATTCCTCTAGCACAAGATGTATATAATTATTATTTGATCAGTAATGGCTGAAAGAGCTCAAATTATGAGTTTGAAACCAAAACATGGTTTCACTCAAATTATTCAATGCATAATAAACCATTTTCCTAATCCAATCAAAGTATAGAAAAGTATATTTACTGAATATTTTTTGCATTGAGTCTCAAGAAATTATTTGCAAATAAATTTTGAGGTTTCTTGGCCTGTTCCATTGCATTTAGGCAGTTCTCCCAGGTTCTCCCAGGGTACCCATACTTTTACATATGTGCCTTTCTAGGATAAAGGAATAACCACCTCTAGGAGCATGTGAAATCATGTTAAGCTTGCTGCTAGATCTTCAGAAATAAACAAAATTCCTGTTAGGAGTGAGTGAGTCTGTAACAGGAAAAGCTTCCTGTATTCCCTCTGTCATGATCTGTACTTGGAAAATAACAAATTCTACTCCAGGTCTTAGTAAGGGACATATTCTTTCTTTTTTTTTTTTTCTTTTTTTTTCTTTTTTTTTTTTTTTTTTTTTTTTGGAAAAAGAAAAAAAGAAAATAAAAAGGAGAGTGTAGAAAAACTCAAGAAAATTCATACACAATGGGGGTGGAGAGGAGGAGGATGTATGGAAAAGTGGTAATGTCCTTTTTTTGTTAGTAACAAATTCAAAACCTCAAAAGCTAGTGCCAGAGACATCATCTGCCCAAAGCTCCCAAGGCACTTTACAAACATCAGCTGACATGTCTGACATGAGGAGAGCTTCACCAGCAGGAATTTAGCTCAGGATTAACAGCATTCTGGGAAGTTAGTTGACACACTCACAACCATGGTTGCCCAGGATTGAGGAGTTTCCCACTCTATCAGTGTCATCCTCCTTGGACACCCTCCTCCAAAATCCTGCCTGACAGCACACGATCTTATGAAGGATGAAATTTGGTTTGCTTTAAAGACGGGATTTCTTTTGTGAAAAAGCCAGTGATCCTTTTGTTCAGTATTTCCTTTGTTTTGGTGCAACAGAGATGTCAGCCAAGGGAAAAATGAGACAAGATCAAGATCCCAAGACAAGTCAATTCCACTAGGGTGTGATGACTCTGCCAGAGTCCTCTGTTAAACCAGCACCTATAAAGGGAAAGTATTTGTGACAATAACAGTGTGACACCAGAAAAGAGAGGAGGCGGGGGAGGAAAAATTTCTGGAATGAAGAGAATTAGCTAGGGGTCAAGGGCTGGGAGCATGAATGGCAAGGTGGAAGCATAGAAAAAAATGCATTCTGGAGAGAGATTTTTTTCTGGGCTTTTTTGTTGGTGGTTTTTGTTTTGGGGGTATTTTTGTGGGTTGGTTTTGATTTTGCTTGTTTGGGGTTTTTTTGGTGGGCTTTTTCCTTCGCTTTTTGTAGGGTTTTTTATTTTTTATTTTTATCTTTACATTTTTAATATTGGGGAGTTTTTTTGCTTTCCTTTGTTTTTCTGAAAACTGGAGGTGGGTAACTTGAGTTTGGAAGTTAAGATGCAGACGCAAACAATACAATACTGCTAGTGCAAAATCAAATTTCCCTGTCTCTGTATTCTTTGCCTGCCTTGGTTTTAACAGCCTCTGGCCCTTCTTTGCCCCATCTGCCCTTCAGCCACATTTCAGTCTGTATCTGGACAATACTTGGTGTAGGTTCATGAAATCCTATCAATCCACTCTTTCAAAGTATCAAGCTAGCAATCTGTCTGCCCCATTGAGTACAAATTCATATATCCTCCTGCCTCCTCACCTTTTTTCTTCTTTCTTTTTTTCCCTGGCAATTAAAAAAAGTAAAATCTAAGACCAAACAAATCAATGTTTACGGATTTGTAATAAGTTTCTTTCTATTTATTTATTTATTTATTTCCTCTTCAGTCACTAAAGAAGCAGCAGCAACTTGCAAGGAGCAGTTGTTGCCAGAGGGTGAATCATAGCTATATTGATTTGATTATGTAAAAGCTCAGAGGAACCTAAAGCCAGATACAGAAATATCTCATAGTCCAAACCCTGTGGGACACACACTAGTAAAAAAGCAATCTTTATATTGTTCCTGATAAAAGCATCATTAGTTTCCTCACAGTGAAACCATTTCTCTGCTGATACAGTATATGGTTTTCCTTTTCTCTAGAATGCACTCAGACATAATTAACACTCAGTTACGAGACTTCAGGTTTCCTCTGGAGTGTGCACTTTGAGGCTGCTGAGAGCGTGGGTGCACAGTCCTGAGCATCCCCGAATCGCTCACCTGCCTCTCTGCGGAGCAGGGTTCTGGCCTGCGGGGCGGGGCACGGGGTGTGCTGTGCCTGAGTTTCAGCACCCTCACTTGCACCCTCACTTGGCTGCCTGCTGGGGCTGAGGAGGCCCAGCACTGGTGCCAGTGCTCTGTCAGAAGACGTCTCTCAGCCTGCTCCAGGCTTCGTACCGCAACAAAGGCACAAAACCGCACAGACACAAGGACCTGCGCAGACAGACTCGTTCCCAGCTTTTCTCAACAAAATGCTTGCATGTGTGATTTTCTGCAGAGCAACTCTGCTGCCATAACTGGCTTGAAGGTGGGCTGGGAAAAGCAGGGGCAAAGAGTTTAAACTAAAACATCATGGAGAGCTAAGGCAGGCTATACATTTTTACTTAGGCTTTTACTAATCACACAGCTAATGTCTGGGAGACTGAAACTGGGATAGGCAAATTCAGCAACTCCAGGTCTTTCTGTGTACTGTGAAGGAGGAATACAACCCTGTTTTTTGAAACCAATCTTACAAGTTAATGCCTTCATTATAGAGGAAAGATGTATTGTAAGTCAAACCACTTCATTCACCTTTAGTTCTCTCTTTCTTACCAACTTCAATCTATTTTTAGCCCAACCAAAGGAAAATACCAATGAATTTTAACATCCCTTGTTCGAATCTGCAATGTGGGCCTTGGCTGTAAGATGATGTAAAGTGTTACCACGATACTAAAGGTGATATGAGACAGCTATGGCACAGCTATGCTTCTTGCTAAAATACTATGTGCTTCAGAGAGGAAACTTCATGTAGGTGAGAGAAGGGAAAGGACAGAAAGACTTATTTCAACGCTTGCACCTGTCTTCTCTTCAAATCAATGTGAAGACTCCTCAAGGAAACTTTAAGACATCTGGGAGTTTTGCTGACAACTCTGAAGGATTCATACACATACAATTTGAAACAATGCCAGAAAACTCAAAATGTCTAAATGTGATGATTTTGGGGGATCATTTTACCTAGTTTTAAAAGACTTTAACCTTACTGCAGTATCGCTAACATAAGAATGTTTTTGTCCCAGACTCTTGAATTGCCAAACAATTTGGATTACTATAAACTAGGAAATTATTCTCTTTTTTTGTCTGTCTCTCTCTCAGCGCTCAATTCATGTCTTTTTCTTTCTCAGAGCTGATCCATTGGCTGCAATCCTGGCTGGTCTATGCCCTGAACTCTTCAGACAGCATCACACAGTTACACACAGGCTAAAGCACAACATTTAGGAGACTTGTAAAATGCAGCCTGCTGAGCACTTTGCATAACCAGTGCTTGAGAAGAAAGGTTGTTCACATAAATTATTTATTCAGCCAACCATTTGCAGTGATTTTTCATTATCAACACAGGAATAATTCCAGTGGTTTCTGGTCTCTTCACCTGCTTCTGCAGTACCTACAAAGGTAGAGGTGTGACTGTATAGTACATCAAGTGTAGGATAGCAACCTGTCTGGCTGATTGATTTGTTCAAGTAGGATGGATCCCTGCTGTTCACAGCTATCTCTGTCTCCCCTTGCAATGTGGTGCGGAATCCCAGAGTGTGCCACAAAATACGGTCCTCAGCAGTGAGAGCTGAGACCACTTCAGGTCTCTCTGGGTTGAACCTGGTGCAGAGTCCCTGGATATCTTTTAGCACAAAAGTGAAAACACATCACATGAAAAGAGAGCTTCAGTTGTTGGAGAAGCAAGCAATTCATCCATCTTTTACATATTAGCATAGGAAGTTTCTAATAAAATATTAAATGCACTGTGATATGGTGTTTTTACTCTGAATTTTGTACACATTTACAGTTGAACCACATGAATTAAGAGTCTTATTCTGACAAACCTGTGGTCTTTGGTGGTTTTAATTTTTGCATGACTTTCTCAGTCTGAGCGATGTGCTAGCATGGCTTGCAATATTACAAGCCTGTTCAAATCATACATAGACATTTGTCCCTTCAGTTCTCTCAGCATTCAAAACAGGTGAACCTGACACCTCACTTGCAACCAGAACTGCTCACTTTTGATGGAGGACATGTGATTTGAACATATTTGTGATAAAAAAACCCCTAAGACTGCCTGGATCCACTCTTTCTGAAGTCCACAAAAACTTTTACCCAAAGCAGCTGATATGTTCAGAAAAAAGACACATGAGAAAACCTTGTGTGAGAGAGAGTAAAAAAACCCAAATTATTTTTTAAGCAAATGCTGCAGTTTGGGAGTAGCTGACGCACAATTTTGTTTTTAATAGATTTACTGACTGAAATACTTTTTAATTAGAAATGTTTAATTAGAACTCACTTTCATACATTATAAACCAAAAAGATAGAGTTCATCTTAATTTATCTGAAAATATAAGCATTTCTGTTTTAGAGAGAACTTGTGCTTACCACTCACTGGAATTAAGTTATTATGATTGTCTTTCTTGTCTGTAGTAATCTGGGTGCTTCCTCTGTACAAAAACCAGGCATCAATGTGAGCATCAAAGAAAACCTAGGACCCCAACCACTGACACAAGTGAAATTACAAGATGGCTAAATGTGAAACCTCATTTTGATAAGTCTGAAACCGAAAATATGGCAATCAGAATTGGTTAATTTAATATAAAAAATATCCCTGTGTTTTGGTTTTTAGTCTACATCTATTCATCAATAAGCCTTTCTTGTACAAAAGGTGTTCTCACATTGAATAATGCTCAGTTCATTGGCTTATTCTCTGCAAGAATTAATAAACCCCTGAAAAATTGCTGTGCACAACAGCTTTAATAGCTCTGTCCGGCTGCTTCCCAGTCTCTTCCTCTGGAAAATAAAGCAAACTCTATCTATAAATCAAGGCCACTGAAATGAAGGCCAGTTGCACATCACAGAGAATGATTTTATAGGTGGAACGTGATCTTGCTAATTTCTAGAATAAATTATTGTACTTTATTGAAAGCAGTTCCATTTACACACTTTTAGTTGCAAAGAC